>NC_136913.1:22520583-22540583 GCF_949752795.1 Hyperoodon ampullatus | reverse complement strand
AAATACAACGATGGTGTATTCAACCCCACTACTTTGCAAAAGGTGAAGATAGAATTTACTCTAGGCATCGCAGCACGAAGCAGATTCAGAACTCTAAACCCTGCTGGCACTGACAGAGACCATGGAGTACCATGGATAGAATTTCAATCCCTCAGGCCCACTCTCAAGAGTTCTCCACATGCCCCTCAACCGCCAGCCTGGCCACAGACCCACCCCGCTCCTTCCCACCTCCTGTTCCAGGCGGGCAGGCCGCGTGCTCCCGCCCTCCTCTGTGCCCTGGCCCAGGCAATTCTGCCCTCCCTTTCAGGCCCATCCTTTCAGCCTTGCCTAAAGACCCAACTCGGTTTCCACCTACCTCACCAGACCTCAAAGTCGTTGCAGTTTCTGGGAAGCCTTCGTGCCTCCATGCTTCGGTTTGCCCACTTTTTGCCTGACAGACCTAGTCACCTCTCCTCTAGAATCCCATGCTTCACCACACCCCTCCAGCCCAGAGAACACACTCCAGTAGTCCTTACCAGTGTGATCACCCTCCCGCCTCCTAGGATGTGAACTCCTGAGGGCAGGGAGTGTGTGTAGTCCCCTGTGCACTGTGGGTGCTAAGGCCAGAGCCGGGCATGCGGTTGGCCCTCAAGGAAGGTTTGTGGAAGGAAGGGATTCACGGAACCCATCTCCCACCTCTCACTGAGCCTCAGCATATGACCTAATGACACAACACTAGTCCCTTGAAATGATTTCTAACATTTCCTGTGTGTATCTCCCCATGGCAGACTGGCTCTGGGGTCAGACTGAATCTGGTCTGAAAGTCAGTTCTGCCACTTGAAAGGATTGGGTGACCTTGGACACAATGCTTAACCTATTCACACATCAATTTCTTCATCTATAAAATGAGGCTAATAAACCTCTCAGGAATGTTGTAAAGATAACGAACTAATATGTATGTGCCAATCCCAGTCTCCCAATTCATCCCTCCCCCCTTTACCCCCTGGTAACCATAAGTTTGTTTTCTACATCTGTGACTCTACTTCTGTTTTGTAAATAAGTTCATTTGTACCTGTGTTTTTAGATGCCACATATAAGCGATATCATATATTTGACTTTCTGTGTCTGACTTACTTCACTCAGTATAATAATCTCTAGGTCCATCCATGTTGCTGCAAATGGCATTATTGCATTATTTTTTAGGGCTGAGTAATATTCCATCTCTCTCTCTCTCACACACACACATACCACTTATACACACTACTATATATAAAATAGATAACTAATAAGAACCTGCTGTATAGCACAGGGAACTCTACTCAATACTATGTAATGGCCTATATTCAAAAAGAATCTAAAAAAAAAAGAGTGGATATATGTATATGTATAACTGATTCACTTTGCTATACACCTGAAACTAACACAACATTGTAAATCAACTATACTCCAACAGGGACTTCCCTGGTGGTACAGTGGTTAAGAATCCGCCTGCCAATGCAGGGGACACGGGTTCGATGCCTGGACCGGGAAGACCCCACATGCTGCAGAGTAACTAAGTCCGTGCGCCACAACTACTAAGCCTGCGCACCATAACTACTGAGCCCGCGTGCCACAACTACTGAAGCCCGAGCGCGTAGAGCCTGTGCTCTGCAACAAGAGAAGCCACCGCAGTGAGAAGCCCACACACAGCAACGAAGAGTAGCCCCTGCTCACCGCACCTAGAGAAAGCCCACACGCAGCAACGAAGACCCAACGCAGCCTAAAAAAAAAAAAAAAAAAAAAATCGTTCCTTTAAGAAAGAAATAGTAGCTAAAAAAAAAACCTGCTATCTCTACTGTTTTAGTTAACATATGCCTTTAGAATTCCAGTACCCCTCAATTTCCATACACCTTTAAGTCTTATATAAATTATTAGTCTTGATTACAAAAAGACTGAGATATGCTTTCTTGTTTTGCCTGCCACTCAATTAAATTGGTTTTCTACCCATTTTATTTGCAATATCTATATTAACTTAGCTTTTTATTTTGCAAATAGAGAACAGAGGGTGAAAAAAATACTGGATTGCCAACTCCACTGTACTTCTTTGCAAAGGAAATTATTTCCATAGGCTACAGAAATAACTTATTTGGATTACTTCAATTAGTTCTAATACAAAACATTGCCACCACTTCATTAATCAGCTGCTTGTGAGGGTTACTTTTCCAAGAAGTCTTTTTGGTAATTTGATTAGGAAGAATGGTAGTGCACATTATCATCTGATTCAGTATGTCCATCAAGTAGACAATTTACAGTGAGTTAGTTCTTGATAACGATGGGCTTATTTAAAAAACACACACACGCAGCAATTTCTTCATTTTAGAATCCTAGCCCTATTTTTTTTTGGTAAAGATGAAGTTATTTTTCAATGTCTTTAGCAGCACACGGTGCTAAATAAGCATCAGGAACTATTTCAGTGCTTTAAGAGGCATTTCACTCTTTGCCTCTCCCCACAGACGACCCCCCCCCAACGAATGATGCAGTAATTAAAACCTAATTATTATCTTCATTTTAAACAAAACCTAAAGTGAATACCAATTAATAACAACATACTAATGAGCATCTGCTGTGATGAAATTGAATATGAATGTGCAGCAAATTTCGGGTAATTTATTTTTTTTAGGGAAGTGCCACTGGTCGCATTCTGCTGTTAGAAGATTATATAGAATGTACACCATTTTCTATTAAGTCATTCTGCACATGGCAATTTCCATCTTAGGAGACAGGGCTGGCTTTAACGCTGCAGATATTGAAATACCCAAATACTGGCCATGAGGTCCTCACTGGGACTGGGGATAATTCTAGGATTCCACCTTGAATTTACTGCCCTCCTTTTTTAAATGTCATATTTCTAGGTTAACCCCATGCCAAAAAACAAACAAAAACCCCAAAAGATTTCAATTTGCCCCCATCCTACATATAATCATGTATTAACATCAGGATGAGAAATGTAAATACAAATTTCTAACCAGAAGAAATAATAATAAAAAAATAAAAGTTTGTAAGTCACCCTGGATTCCACTGGAACCATAAGATGGCCTAGAAACGTTTATGCAAGTAGGAGAAACCCTTGATATCTGGAAGTACTAAAGTAGTCAACTATGTTCAGACTCATTGAAGTCATTAACATCACCATACCAAGAAGCAGAACGCCGAGTCAGAATGAGGTTCTCTAGATTACAGTTTCAATCTCCATATCTATAGTATGGACGAGTAGCACTAGAGATCAGTGTTTTTCAAGTATGTTCCATCCACATGCCTCAGAGGCTTCTCCAAATGTTTGATTCTGATTTCACTGATTATAAATTCATTGTAAAAAATTCAAAACAGGCATATTCACATGTACTACCTCCCAAATTTTAAGACATGTAAGATCCCAACATATTAACTGGTGTTCTCATTGACAAACGAAAAAAAAAAAGTTATAAAGTTAAAAGACACCTATATTGATACAAATCTTATTTATCTTTTTTATAGTTGGGGATTCTGCATGAAATCTCATTTGGAAAAAAATGGTTTCCTAGATTAGACCAGTTTCTAGGGTTTCTTTCTAGGTCTAAACTAGACTGAAAACTACTTTGACTTTGTTTCCCTGGCACATTCGCCTAATATATCTAATCTGGCTAAAATAAAACTCCTCTATCACTTCCCAACCCCCCCCCCCACAAAAACAGGTAAAATCGACATCTAGAATGTTTGGTCAGCTTTCTAATACCTTAATAACTGGCCCCTAAGGGTCTATGATGAGCAATATCAACAGTTACTAAAATAAATGCACATGGCCACTGTAAATAAATTGATGCAACATTTAGGATGAAAACTTAACCTTGTAGTTTGACCTGGATGTTAAGGTGAACTCTGGCTTAGGTGACATCTCAGAACAAGTTCCACCTCAGATGGAGAACTAGAACAAGGCTGTTATGGCTGACCCAAGGCAAGCCAAAGTCAGCCTCCCTTCACACCGCTAGGCACTGTGCTCAGCAGAAAGACTGCTGTCCACTCATTGAACAAATTGAGCATCTACCACATGCCAGGCACTGTTCTAGCTGCTAAAGCTACACCAGAGAATGAGAGAAACAGGATAAGATTGCAGGAGCATATAGCCCGGTGTGGGTGTGACTTTTCCAACACTGCATTGCAGTCAAATGTGGATATTTCCATTTATCTACTCCCTTCTCATGGCAGCCACTCTCCCTAACTTTTTAATGGCATGTTTACCTTCCATTTCCTAACAGAATTATTTGCATGTTTTAATTTCTATGCTACACTGAGAGGTCTCAGATGATCATATTCAATTTTAAATTCATGTCCCTTGCACTTGTATGTTAGGCTTTTCAAAGCATTTGATCTTCAAAACAGGTCTGTCACAAAGGAGGGAAACTAGAATTATCTTCCCTGTTTGACAGAGCTCATCAAGGTGAAGTCACCTGTTCATGATCCCAGATCTGGTCAATGAAGGGGGCAGTAATGGCCAGTTTGAAAACCTCCTAGAAAAACTGATGGAGTCAAAATTAGAAGGATGGTTCGTGGCTAGAATCAAGGTTTTTTATTGCCAAATGGCATCTTATATCTTGGCCTGAATGCTGGTGTAGGATTAATTGAGGTTCAATTTTAAAGTACATACATGCATGCTATTTAAAGTGGACAGAGATTTCCTGAATGCTATCGATGTGTTAAATCACACTACGCTAAAGGAGAGGCTTGATGAAGTTTAGCATGACATATTAATATCCATTTGACACTTTCTAGTTTTCAGCTCCAGCTCCCCTGCATTAGGCTTTCTCCCATTTGATCTTCAATAAATGAACTAGCTATTCTGATTATCCTCATTTTACAGATAAGGAAGCTGAGACTCAAAGAGGTTATGGGACTTGCCCTAGGTCACGCAGCTAGCAAGGGGCAGAGCCAAGACCTGATCCCAGGTTTCCAGTGTCCAAGCCCCTTGATCTCTGTAATATGCCACTGTTCATTCATGCACTTTCAACAATGTCATTCGGCGTGTTAATCGGTTCTTTTGTGGATAGTTTTCAACCTGAAATACTTGCTTAGTGCACCAGAGAAGCAGTCTATTATAGGCACCTGGTACCTTGCTCACGCAGTTAGGCTATGGCAGTGCCAAGACTAGGGCACAGCCCACCATGAGTCGAAGTGGCTAGAGCTGGAGCACAGGGCCAAAGTGAAGGGCATTGGCCTGGGGGCTAGAGGTGGAGGCTGCAAGGAGAAACTGGCCAAGCCAAATAAAAAGCTTTCCAATGTGTATCATGGTTGCACTGGGGACACAGTGTCTGTTTCTAACAATTTAATTTTCTAATTTTTGCTCACCTTCATTCTGAGAAGCACCTTTCAGAAACTGAGTCTCTGATTGGAAAGATGTCAGAATCTCAGTTCTTAAAAGTAAAGTTTATGTTCCATACAGATCTCTGTGCATACACTTGAGAAAAATTTCATCTGGACATAGAAATTCCTATTAGAACATAAAGAGCCTTTCCTTTCCTCTGTCTTACAAATGGAAAAACTAAGGCTCAGAGAGATCAAGTAACCTCTCCTCCCATTTATAAATAGGTGGGGGGAGAAACTCCACCTCAACGCACTGTTATGAGGATTAAATGAGATAATATGTGCGAAACACTTAGTATAGTACCTGACATACGAGTGGTAAGTAGTGAGTCTTGTAACTTTTTATTAGCTATGAATACTTGCGTTTGGGAAGTTTCCTGAAATAAACCAAATAGGCACCTGCAAGAACTTGACCTTTTTTTTTCTTTTTTAATTTTGGTGAACTTCATTCAAGAGCCAAGGCCAAACAATATACTCTTATAATTCTGAGTAAAAGTCTTTGATTATGTAAGCAAATTAAAAAAAAAGGATGGAGTGGTAAGATTTCAGTACCAATCACTATAAACAAAGACTTGACTTGATTTCTACCTCTCCAATAGGCTGAAAGAGGACAAAATATTTCCTCACTTTTAATCTCTTCATAGCTAATATAGCAGTTCTGTTTAAGGTACTGTAACCTCCTTGAGGACAGAGATCCTATCATTAATATCTCAGGACTCCCAAGATCCTGGCATAGGGAGGATGAAGACGCCAACAACATAAGCTCTTTAGAAGAAAGGTGCTAAGTAAAGCCAAGGTATTTTAAACTGTTAAATGTGAAAATATGAAATGAGGCAAGTACAGTGTGGTTGTTAAGAGCACAGACTCTAGAACCAGTCTGAATTCAAATCCTGGCTCTACCACTTAGTAGATACGTGATATCTTGGGCAAGGCATCTAACCACAATCTCCATTTCCTCATCTGTAAAACAAGGATGACAACAGTGCCTCATAGGATTATGGTGCAGATTAAGAGTTTAAATAGAGAAAATGCGTACAACAGTGCCCGAAACAGCAGGTAGCATTATGTTTGCTTTACAACTTTTTTTGGTTAAATGTGGCTACAAAAAACCCTTAATGTATCTCGATATTCTTTGTTTTGTTCTACTGTCTCTGTATGTCAGCCTATAATGAGATTATACACCTTATAAGCTATTAGAAGACAGAAATTGTAGCTATGAATGTAGTTTTAAAATAATTGACAGCGTTACAGAATACCACAGGCTCACATATATAATGATGCTGAGGAATATTCAAGAAATGGTGGGGTGTTTTTCGTTTTGTTTGTTGTTAGGGGAGGTCAGTTACTACTTTAACAGAAAGTGAAGAGGTAGATTTTGGAGAGGTCTTGGCTGACTCCTTTCAACCTTTCTTTTTGGCATAAGGTCTTATATTAATGATAAAGGGTAAATACACCAAACAGTGGATAACTGTGTGGCTTCTGCAGTCACACAGGCTCTCCTTCAAATCCTGGCTCTGACATTTATCGTAGGCAGAGTCCTAGGATGAGTCAACCTCTCCAAGTCTCAGTTTCCTCATCTGTAAAACACCCATGCAAGTTCTGTGAGGATTAAATTGGATAATGCATATAAAGTGTCTGGCACAAGTGTACTGTCTGGCACATGGTAAGCACTCAGTTCACCTTAGCTATCATTTAAGCGTTATACTCGGTAATACTCTTGCCTTGATTCTAAGACACCTATCATCACATTTGAATGTTTCTGAAACAAAGATTTGTCTTATAACTGCTGTCTTTGCTAACAATTTTCTTCTCCCCTGAAAGGCTGTTACTAAATCAGTGGTGTGTCTTATAATTGATGTTATAAACAGATTTAACATTTATGCCTCCCTTGTTCTCCTAGTTCATTAGTTAAGACTCAGTTCTTGATACTATTCAGTTCTACTGGTCAGACTACATTAGGTTGTTATACTGTTCTAGTCAGCTCAGTCAATGAAATAAATCCATATAACTTATACCTAACAGGGCCACTAGGCTTTAAGGCTACAGACTCCCCATCCTAAGCAGCCACCATCAAAATACAAGATAAGAATTAAATTCTCTTACTGATAATTTATTGGAGTCCAATGGTTTGGATGTCCTACAGGAAATTTCAGGTAGCTATTAACATAATTTAGTTACTGAAACTCATTACACATCCAAAAGACTCATGGTAGATAGATGTCTTATGATTTTCCTCCATGATGTTTTGTACGAGAAGTTATTCAGTAATAAGTCACTGTAGTTATACTTTTCCAATGTCAGTAAATTAATTTTCACAACGAAAAAAAAGTAACAAAAGGAAGGGTATTAACGTACATGCACGTGTAATTCACTAATTCCTCATCTGAATTCTTCCAATTTGCCAGAATTATATTAGCACTGCAAAAACAGAGCCAAGAAAAACTAGTTTGGCTGCTCTTTGCCCTTTCTTTCTATAGTGCATTAGAAATTACAGGATTAGACACTTGTTTAATTAGAAACCAGCCTTGTTTGTATTCAAGACCCGGTCTTTCCTACTGAAAGCTTACCTAGGCCACCTTCTACTTACAATAGGAAACCAAACCATTCTATACAGAGGTGTTAAAACAAGCAAAACACAAACTGGCTAATGGACTTTCCTTGGAATAAAATGCACAGGCATGAACGTGTTCTCTCCTGACTACTTTCACCTAAAAAGGAAGGAAACAGTAATTTCCTGTAAATTTTTTTAACAAAAATTTGAGACCTAGGAAATTATATGTGGAAAGATCAGAAAAACAGAAACAAAAATCCTGCCCAGGCTCTATACATCTAGGTCTCAAAGCATGGGATGCCCTTTGATAATATATCCCACTAACACTCTCTCTCCCCTTTTAAAAACTGTCCTCAGGTACCTGGGATAGGCTTCATCCCAGCCACAACAGATTTAGGTCCTATTCCAGTGTCTTTCGGTCTTACCTCCCATGCTCTATCATACCCTATCTGGCGTTTGCACAGAAAGTTCAAGCATCAACAATGAACCATTCCTTAGTTCCTAAGCCTATGTTATGCCTGCATCTTCTTGGATTCCTTGGCAGGTTGCACTGACATGAAAAAGTGTCTCGTTTCTTCTGCATTCCTCCTGGCTCCACTTGTTCTGTACTCCTCAATGACTGTAACCGAAGTGTCTCAGTTTGAGCTCCAGCAGGTTTGTTTCTCTCAAATCGTTTGTCACCGCTCACCTATCTCACTTGAGTCACCGCCACCTTGGATATACACACTGTGGTGCTCAATTATTTGGATGCAGTTAGTTCGCTTCCTTGTTCTTCCTCTTTCCTGCCTTGGGCCACTTCACTTCTCAGCCGTTTTTCAACCAGCAAAGTGAGAAAAAGTAACACACCTTCCTGAAATATGGTACTGGCATAGAGCAGGTATTCAATAAACACTGTTCCAAAATATTGAGTAAGTAAAGCATGAAATAAAGCAAATGTTTTTTTGGGTTTTTTTTTGTTTTTTTTTGCGGTACGCGGGCCTCTCACTGCTGTGGCCTCTCTCGTTGCAGAGCACAGGCTCCGGACGTGCAGGCTCAGCGGCCATGGCTCACGGGCCCAGCCGCTCCACGGCATGTGGGATCTTCCTGGACCGGGGCACGAACCCGTGTCCCCTGCATCAGCAGGCGGACTCTCAACCACTGCACCACCAGAGAAGCCCCAAATGTTTTTTTTTTTTAGCAATAATCTAAATAAAGGCTCAGAGGGACAAGTGGAGATGACTGGTTACAAATTCAAGTTCTCCTTATTTGTGAATTTCATCTTTCCAGGTGAGTGGTTTTCAAACATTTTCTCAGTAATAGAACCTATTGTTATAGATGAACTTTAATAGAGGAAGCTCATAAATAAAACAGGTAATAGTGGAAATATTCCAGGGGTATCTTTGGATAAGGTCAGGGGCCTCACCCATAGAACACAACTTCAAACTCTTAATTCTAATAAAATCCCATGAGGTATATGCAGAACGTAGGAGCTAGAGCCCTATGTTCTCCAAATAGGCCCATTAGTTTTGTGAAGAAATGAAAAGGGCAAATTGGTACAACAATCAGCTGAAGATGAGGATGTTAATTTGCTAAGCCTACTATGGAACGGTGTAAATCACAACCATTATAAAATAAAAGAAAAGGAAACATCTTTATTGGAATATTGTTCTCCTTTAGAGCTGGCGTAAGTGGGCAGAAGCCTGGAGGCAGCTTGAGCATTCAGTCATACACAGGCCTGTGGGAGGTCCCACCCACCAATATTACTCCACCCTAATCTATTTCACCTCACTCAGACACACTGTTTAACAGTTGTGAATGTAAAATAACCTTAACCAGTAATTTCAAACCAGGAGAACAAAAGGAACATGATTGAAACTAATTTACATTTTCAATTATCATTACAAAATTTAGAATTTGTGCTCTTATTTTTGTGGTCTGTTTGTTTTTAAATGATCACCTTTAACTGACAGGAAGGGGTATGTGTGAAAGGGGTTCCAGAATGCTGGCTATGGCAAGATAAAAACAAACCAGGACTGAGATTCTCTTGTTCTCCATGATGCTGTGTTCCCCCCTCAATAAATAAGACAGAAGAATGGTAACTATAAGCAAATACATGTCTATACTGCATAAAAGAATGCAGAGCCTCCTGAACTCTACCATTGTTTTTAAAAATAAAAAACACCCTGCTCTAAAATCCCGAATTCCCCATTCAAAACTCTGTCATGTTTTCAAGGCTTTACTTTCTTATTGAAATGGTTAGAACCTGCATGAGTGGCCTGACACTCTGATGTCCAAATCTATCCCATCTATTTCTTAAAATCTGGGCTTAGTAAAGACCTCCCTTTGTTTTTACTTTAGCAATGAGAATATTAATGTTTTGCTCCCTAAAAGAGATTTTTGTCATAGTTGAATATTTTCTCCTTGAGTAGATTTCTTGACAAAAAGCTTAGCAGGGGCTCCCAACCACACATCTATTTAGGCGGGCTGTGTTTTCAAGGTGGCAGCTTTGGGACTTACCTCATGTAACCTCAATGCCGGACATTTAATTCATCTAATTTCTTTGTGTAAAAGGTGGTCTTTTTGCTCTATGTCTCCACATACACCCTTGTATTTGAAAAGATTTATCCTTGAAGCAGAGTTATATCTTTTTATCACCAGGCCACAGAAATTTGATTTTCTTTAATTTTTAATTAATTAATTAATTAATTAAAAAAATTTTTTGGGCTGCTTTGGGCCTCCACTGTGGCATGTGGGCTTTCTCTAGTTGTCGTGAGCGGGGACTACTCTTCCTTGCGGTGCGCAGGCTTCTCATTGCGGTGGCTTCTCTTGTTGCAGAGCGAGGCTCTAGGCGTATGGGCTTCAGTAGTTGTGGCACATGGGCACAGTAGTTATGGCTCGTAGGCTCTAGAGTGCAGGCTCAGTAGTTGTGGCACACGGGCTTAGCTTGTCCGCAGCATGTGGGATCTCCCCAGACCAGGCTCGAACCCGTATCCCCTGCACTGGCAGGCAGATTCTTAACCACTGCGCCACCAGGGAAGTCCCCTGATTTTCTTTAATTTTTACTTTAAAACATTTCACAGTAAGATTGATTTGGGAGAGGGGTACAGTTCTATGACTTTTAGCACATGTAACACACATGACAATCAGGATACGCAACAGTTCCATCACCCCCCAAACTCCCCTTTGCTGCCCCTTTGTACTCAGACCATTCCCTAATCCATGACAACCACTGATCATTATAGTTCTGAAATTTCAAGAATGCCATATAAATGGAATTAAACAGTACGCAGTCTTTTGAGTCTGGCTTTTTTCACTCAGCATAATGCCTTTGAGAGCCATCCAAGTTGTTGGGTCTATCAGTAGTTTGTTCCTTTTTATTGCTGAGTAATACTCCATGGTATGAAAGCAACACAGTTTATTAATTCACCCATTGAAGTGTGTTTTTTTTTTTTTTTTTTTTGCGGTACGCGGGCCTCTCACTGTTGAGGCCTCTCCCGTTGTGGAGCACAGGCTCCGGACGCGCAGGCTCAGCGGCCATGGCTCATGTGCCCAGCCGCTCAGCGGCATGTGGGATCTTCCCGGACCGGGGCACGAACCCGTGTCCCCTGCATCGGCAGGCGGACTCTCAACCACTGCGCCACCAGGGAAGCCCTGAAGTGTGTTTTGAGTTGTTTCCAGTTCTGGGCTATTATGAATTCAGTTACTTAGAAACATTTCTGTACACATTTTTATATGGGTATAAATTCTCATTTCTCTAGGGTAAATAACCAAGAGGATTGCTAGGTCACATGGAAAGTGTATACTGATCTTTGTGAGAAATTGTCAAACTGTATTCCAGACTGGAGGCACCATTTTACATTCCCACCAGCAAAATAAGTACGAAGGTTCCTGTTGCTCCACATCCTCACAAGCACTTGGTATTGTCAGTATTCTGTATTTTAACCATTGCAATAAGTGTGGAGTGATATCTTGTCAGGGTTTCAATTTGCATTTCCCTGATGCTAATAATGAAACAACTTTTCACATTCTTATTTGTCATCTTTATGTCCTCTTTGGTAATGAATCTGTTCAAGTCTTTTGTTTATTTTTAAATTGGATTGGTTGCCTTTTTTTTTTTACTGAGTGTTTTTGAGAGTTCTTTATATATACTGGATACAGGTCCTTTGTTGGATAGGTGATCTGTAAACATTTCCTCCTAGTTTGTGGCTTGTCATTTCTTTCCCTTAACAGTGTCTTTTCCAAAGCAAAGGTTTTTATGTTGCCAAGATTTTTCTTTCTTTTTTTTTTTTTTGTGATACGCGAGCCTCTCACTGTTGTGGCCTCTCCCGTTGCGGAGCACAGGCTCCGGACGCGCAGGCCCGGCAGCCATGGCTCACGGGCTCAGCTGCTCCGCGGCATGTGGGATCTTCCCGGACCGGGGCACGAACCCGTGTCCCCTGCACCGGCAGGCGGACTCTCAACCACTGCGCTACCAGGGCAGCCCAGATTTTTCCTTTTTTTAATGAATCATGATTTTGATCTCATGTCTAAGAACTCTTCACCTAACCCTAGGTCATGAAGAGTTTCTCTTATGTGTTACTTCTTAAAGTTTTATAGTTTTATTGATACATTTGGACCTATGAATATATATTTTTAATTTCTGTATAAGGTAAGAGCTTTAGCTCAAAGTTTATTTTTTCTGCAAATGGATGCCCAATTTTTCCAACATTACAGGTTGAAAGGGCTATTCATTCTTCATTAAATTGCTTTTGCATCATTGTCAAAAATCAAATAGCCACATTTGTTTGAGTCTATTATTTCTATTCTCTTCCATGGGTCTAGGTTTCTATCCTTTTGCCAATTACACACTGTTCATTACTATAGCTTTATTTTAAGTCTTACAATTGATTATTAATTCCTCCAACTTTATTTTTTTCAATTATGAATTTACTTCCTTTAACAGATATAGGACTATTGAGGTTATCTATTTCATCTTGGATGAATTTTTATAGTTTTTGATTTTTTTTTTTTTTTTTTGGTACGCGGGCCTCTCACTGTTGTGGCCATTGTGGAGCACAGGCTCCAGACGCGCAGGCTCAGCGGCCATGGCTCACGGGCCCAGCCGCTCCGTGGCATGTGGGATCTTCCCAGACTGGGGCACAAACCCATGTCCCCTGCATCGGCAGGCGGACTCTCAACCACTGCGCCACCAGGGAAGCCCCTAGTTTTTGACTTTTGAGGAATTGGTCCACTATCCTTAAATTGTCAAATATGTTTAGTATTCCCTTATTATGCTTTTAAAGTCTGTGGAGGTCTAGCATTCTGGATATTACTAATTTGTACCTTTTCTCTTTTTATCTCTGTCAGCCTTGCTAGAGGTTTATCAATTTTATTGATCTTTTCAAATATTCAGATTTTGGTTTCACTGATTTTTTCTATAATTTCAATTTAATTGATTTATCTTCACTATTTCCTTCCTTCTGTTTGCTTTGGGTTTATTGTGCTCTGCTTTTCAAAAAATTTTCTTAAAGTGGAAGCTCAGATTATTGATCTGAGACCTTTCTTTTTTTTGTAATACAAACATTTAATGCTATCAATTTCCCTCTAAGAACTGCTTTAGGTGCATCATCCTACTGTGTTCATTTTTTTTACTTTCTCCCTTTGATCCACACCTGATTCTGACAGCATGATTATTTAATAGTTAACTGTCAAATTAACTGACTTATATTACCAACTGGGTCAATATACAATCCCTTGGCACTTGCTACTTGAGTATTTTACAGATTTTGTATGTTTCCAAGATGCATAAATAATGGTATAAGCATTCAAATATCGGTAATTGGCCTACTTTGTATTATAGTAGGCATCACAGTATATATTGTCTCAATCACTGTTTGAGATGTTGTATTTTCATTTTCACTCAGTTCAAAATATTTTCTAATTTTCCTTAAGGCCTCCTTTTTTGACCCATGGGTTATTTAGAAGTGTGTTGTTTAACTTCCAAGAACTTGCAGATTTTCCTGTTATCTTTCTCTTACTGACTTCTAGCTTAATTCCATTATGGTTAGAGCATATACTTGGTATGATTTCAATTCTTTTAAGTTCATTAAAGTTCTTTTTATGACCCAAATATAGTCTATCTTGTTGAATGTTCCATGTGCACTTGAAAAAAATGTGGATCATGCTATTGTTGGGTGGAGTATACTATACGTATCAATTAGATCCCATTGGTTGACAGTTCTTCTATATCCTTGCTGATTTTTTTTGATGATATTAAGGATTTATTATTTTTACTTTATATTATCTTTAATTTTTATGTTATTTTTAGGTGTGATCAAGATTTGTAACAGTAGAATATTAGAAACAATGAAAAGTCTATAGAAGATGGCTAAATAATTAATATGATATAATTAAAAATGATATTTAAAGAGTCTATAGGGCATACCTGAACTGAGACAAAGACTCTCAAAGTCTCTGTTTGAATTAGGAATCCAACAGAGTCAAAAGATACATAAAGGGAGAAAGAAATTCCAAACTTCTTCTGGCTTGCGAAACCTCTCAAGTATTTCAGAAAGCAGAGATATCAGTTAAAACAATTATCAAAAGAGGGATAAATTTTTACTTGCTGATTTTTTATCCAATATTTCTATCAGTTACTGAGAGAGGAGTGATAAAAATTGCCAAGTATAATTATGAACTGTCTATTTCTCCTTTCAGTTCTGCCAGTTTTTGCTTCAGGTATTTTGAAGCACTGTTGTTAGGTGCACACAGATTTTGGGTTGTTATCTCTTCTTAGTGAATTAGCTCCTTTTTTCATTATGTAAAATCCCTCTTTATCCCTAGCAATTTTCTTTGCTCTGAAGTCTAATTTTCTGCTATTAATATAGCAACTCTAACTTTCTTTTGATTAGTATTTACATGGTATACCTTTTGCCATTTTCTACTTTTAACCGACCTATATCATTATATTTGAAGTGAGTTTCTTGAAGACATTTTATAGTTGCATCATTTAAAAAAATACAGTCTAATAATTTCTTTTAATTGGTGTATACACATTTAGACTATTTGCATTTAATGTAGTTATTGATATGTTTGGATTTGGGTCTACCATTTTATTATTTGTTTTCTGTTTGTTCTCTCTGTTTTTCCTTCCTCTTTCCCATTTCCTGCCCTCTTTTGGGCTATTCAAACATTTTTTTATTATTTAATTAAATTAACTGTGGTTTTGACAACGTCTCTCTATTAAAGTTCATCATTAAAGATGACAACGTATATACTTAATTTAGAATCAAAATTCTACCACTTTATGTGGAACATAAAAACCCACATAGGTCCCTTTTCCCTCCTCTATGTTGTAGTTTTCTCACATATTAGACCTACATACGCTGAAAACCTTAGCAGACAATGCTGCAATTTTTGCTTTCACCTATCAAATATATTTCAAATAACTCAAGAAGAGAAAAACAGTCTATTATATATACCATTACTTTTTCTCTTCCTTCATTCTTGATGTTCCAAGTTTCCTTCCAGTATCATTTCCCTTTTGTCTGAATAACTTCCTTTAGCAATTATTTCAGAGCAGGTCTGCTGGCAATGAATTCTGTTAGTTTTCCCTCATCTGAAAATGTCTTTCTTTACCTTTACTCCTAAAGATTTTTTTTTTGGCTAGATTAAAAAATCTGAGTTGATAATTCTTTTCTTTTTCTTTTTTCTTTGCGCTATGCGGGCCTCTCACTGTTCTGGTCTCTCCCGTTGCGGAGCACAGGCTCTGGACGCACAGGCTCAGCGGCCATGGCTCACGGGTCCAGCCGCTCCGCGGCATGTGGGATCTTCCCGGACCGGGGCACGAACCCGTGTCCCCTGCATCGGCAGGCGGACTCTCAACCACTGCGCCACCAGGGAAGCCTGATAATTCTTTTCTTTTAGCACTTTAAAAACACTGTTCCACTTCCTCTGGCCTCCATGGTTTCTGATATGAAAGTCATCATTTGAATAATTTTCCCTTATAACACATCATTTTTCTCTGGCTGTTTTTAAGATTTTTGACCTTTTTTTTTTTCCTCCCCCCAACAGTTTGATTATGATGTGTTCAGGAGTGAATTTCTTTGGGTTTATCCTGTTCGGGATTCACTGAGCTTTCTGAATCTGTAAGTTTGTCTTTTGCCAAACCTGGGAAATTTTCACATTATTTCTTCAAATATTTTTTTCAGCCTGGTGCTCCTCCTCTTTTTTTTGGACGCCAATGATATGAATGTTAGACTTTCTATTATTGTCCCACAGGTCCCTGAGGCTCTGTTCTGCTCAACCCCTCTGTCTCTTTCTCTCTCTCCTTCATATTGGATAATTTCTACTGATCTATCTTCAAGTTCACTGGCTCTGTCCTGTGTCATCTCCATTCTGCTACTGAGCCCACTCAGTGAGTTTTTAAACTTTGGTTATCATATCTTTTGGTTCTAATATATTTATTTGGCTTTTCTTTACATTTCCTATTTCTTTTTTCATGTAACTGTAACATCAGTGTCATTTCAATGTTGACTTTCGGGTTTTTTTTCTTCCCATTCAAGTTGGGCTTTTCCTGATTCTTCTTATACCAGATACTTTTGCATTGTATCCTGGACATTTTGAATAGTATGAGTCTATGGGTCTTACTTAAATCCTATGGACAATGTTGATGCTTTTGCTTTAGCAGGCAACTGACTTCATTAGGTTTGGGTTGTGAGTTCCAACCCACTTTCTGTGGACTGTGGCCCTGATCTCAGTTCAGCTTTCAAAACTGTTGCAGCATTTTTTTATATCTGTCCCATGTGTACACCACCTAGAAGTCAATCTGGGTTTTGGGTCGTGGTCTTTTATTTCAGTTCTCAAAGTTTTTGGTATGCTGATTAGGCTCAGATCCTTTCCTTTCAGATTGGGGGATGAGCTCCAAAGCCCACAAACAACTTTATGGGGTCACTTTCCCTGAGGTTGTGTCTGTCTATGATCTCTGTGGTACGTTCTAGTTCCCAGCAGCTAGCCAGAAAGCTTTACCGCCTTCCTTCCTTCCTTCCTTACGTGGAGGAGGGGGAGTAACTGAGTGTTTTGGCTCTTGGTGACTCCCACTGCAGCTTCTGGTGCCACCATAAGATCACTTGGGGGCTGGAGCATGAGAATGAAAAAAAGAAAAAGAAAAAACCTGGGGGATTTCCACATTCTCTCTGGGTGTTAGGAGTTCCTTACTTCTCTAATCCATGTTCGTAACTTTGCTTAAGATCTGGATCAAAAGTCTTATCTTGTAAGAAGCCTTACTTTACTAACTCTACCCTCTTTAGCACTGATGTATTAATTCTATAATATATTGTTACTTTTTCTTTTCTTTTCTTTTTCTTTTTTTGGCTGCACCTCACAGCATGTGGGATCTTAGTTTCCCTGGCCAGGGATTGAACCTGCGCCCCCTGCAGTGGAAGCAGGGAGTCTTAACCACTGGATCACCAGCGAAGTCCCTATTGTTACTTTTTAAGAACTTTTGCTTTGCTTCAAATGTCTGTGCTTGGTTCCTTATATTGAAGCTATGTAAGGGCAGAACCCATGGCTTCAAAACCTTTTTACTTGCCACACCCCAGACAAGCAGCCTGGAGAGAGACAATATTCAATAATTATCTGATTCACAGATGTTCCAATCAGTCTTTGTAAAAATAAGAAAAATTTTGCACATTATGAGGATGAGGAGAGAACAATAAAGTAGGGGGAAAGTAAGGTACTAGTTAATCATAAAGATAAAACAAGGTATGGTTGGTTCCACTACAATGCTTATTTTGAAAATGAGAATTTATTCCAATGCCATTGACATACCAGGGAACAATGTGAACATAATGTGAATTATGTTCACATAATTCACATTATGCAGGATTTTGTCCATAAGAAACACTAGGTGAATGCAGAAAACTGCACCCAGATGAACCAAGCCACAGAGGAATATATGTAACACACATGTACATACACACCTCAACCCCTGCCCAGCTACTTCAGTTCACTGAGTGTGTTATGAGCTACACTCATCCACATCTGGTGTTTGTTATAATTTTCCTTCCAATTTCAGACAACCTTCCTTCCAGCACTTTACCATGGCTCACAAGCTGCAACCCTTCTGATGTTCACTTTCACAAGCAAACTTCAGGTCTCTTTCAGGGTAAAATGCTGTATTTGTTGTAGTATTTATGTATTTCTTAGCTATTTAAGATATATAATATTACACCACTGTTTTCATTAGGTTCCTATATTCTTGTTTGTGTCACTGATGAAGTTTTTGTGTGCTGTGCTCCTAACCCCTGTGTTTTTCCCATAAACCATTTAGTTGTTATTGTGTGATTTTACATAACTTGATGATTTTTTGAAACACATGTATGGCGTTATAGGAGAGCTGAGTGCAAATGGAGAGGAGGGGAAGGAAGACTGGTGGAAGGACAAGGTGTAAGAATAAAAACAAAGAACAGGATATGGAGCACAATCCCAATATTTTCTTAATTTCAAGATTTGCCCAAGAAGATTTTCTTTTATCTATAATGATCCAAAAAGAAGAGCATAGTCTGACACCACTAAACTGGGGTCTGGCAGCTAACCAAACCAAAGATTAGTCTGCTCTAAAGATTTAACTTCAATCTACTGCTTCAGAGTAGAAGCGACACAGCTTCCTAAAGCCGGTTTCCCTAACAGAGCATCACCTAAATAAGACTCTCTAGGGAAAGAGTAGAAGAAGGTGCAGAAGAGACCCCACAAGAAGGTCTTCTGCCTCCTCATCTCCGCTATTCACATCCTACCGATCCTTCCAGTCCTAGCTTACATCTCACCTTCTCTATACAATCATCTCAGCTTTGCCTTCTCTAACCACTTATGTACATGTTTAGACTAAAATTAGTATAGCAGTTGTTAATTACCTCCTGCCACCCCTTCAGCACACCTGCATACGGATGAACACACACCCATCTGAGACAATGGCTTGTTCCAGCTGTGATTCTCATGACTTTCAGGGATCTCTCCATAGGGGTAGGAGTGTGTGTCTGTGTGTGTGGTGTGTCTCTGGTCCAGTAATTGTTTCATCAGCTAGGCTGTGAGCTTAAAGTGGAACACAAGTCATTTCCCCCTCAAAAGCCTGTTAAGAGCAAGGACAGTGCTATGCTGTGTGTGTGTGTGTGTGTGTGTGTGTGTGTGTGTGTGTGTGAGTCCAGAAGATCTTTTGTGTTTTTTGTATGGCAAAAGAGTCGGCCATTAAGTCTGTGTTTAGGAAGAACCAGTGATTTGGGTAAAGAATCTATGCTTTTATTTACCTTGAAAATTATTTATTTTTAGGTGAGTAATTAAATGCATTAGAATTCAATTCAGAACCAATGGACTATAGGAAGGAAACCCTCTGCCTTTCGCTCTATATAATAACATGGGGAAACAAAGATCTGACTAACAAATCCTACCAGTTCTGGCTTAAAAATGCATCTAGAATCTAACCACTTCTCACAAGCTGCCCTGCTATCCTGTTGGTCAAGCTGCCAGCATCTTTTGCCTGGATCACAGCAGTCAAAGTAGTTCACTTCAAGTCAGATCATAGCACTCCTCTGCTCAGAACTCCTCAATAGCTCCCCATCTCCCCCAGAATCTAAGTCAAAGTCCTCACAATGGTCTGTATGGCCCCTCAGAGTCGGTCTCCCCCCACCACCTTCCCTGTTACCACTCTCCCCACTGTTCGCTTATCTCTTGCCACACTGGCTCCTTGCAATTCCTTAGCCATGCCCAGCACCCTCCGATCTCAGACCCTTTATACTTGCTGTCCCTTGTGCCTGGTATGCTTTTCCTCCACATACCTGCATGGCTCACTGCCTCACATCCTTATGGCCTTTTCTCAACATTGAGAACTTCCCTAACCACCCTATAGAGATTAGGAACCCTCAGCTGCCTCAGCCCTTTCCTCCTAACACAGCTGAATTTTTCTCCACAGTACCTGTCACCACTTACCCTGCCACAGAACTACTGGGTGTTCTGTCTTCCCATACTGGAAGGTCAGTTCCATGAGGACAGGGACTTAGTTTAGTTCCCTGCTATATCCCTAGTGGCTGCAACAATGTTGGCCCAGAGTATGTGCTCCATAAATTTTTGTTGAATGAGTTTGGAGTAT